>NC_056735.1:1824184041-1824189041 GCF_019279795.1 Protopterus annectens
ATCTGCTGACAATGTTACCTATACCGAGTCTGAAGATATTGCAAATGTACTAGCTGATAAATTTAGCTCTAACTTTACCCCCCTCTCTCTCCTCCTTACAACTATGAACCTATAAGAAAGTCAACCATCGATCCTCTGAAGGCCAGGAGAGGAGCGCTCACCAGGGCGGCAAGAAAGTCCGGAAGATTTTCCTGACCAGGCTGCTATATTTTTCCCTTGTAAGCTCAAGGACACCTGTGGAAGGATCATAAAGCTATGGAAGAGTGGCCAGCATTATAACCTTGGGAGTATATAACCCATATACTCTACAGTTAAGGCTACTTCAGCAGTGATTTATGCATGACCAACTTCAACTAGTTTTAATATTCCCTTATTCTTTATAAATTTTTTAAAAGTTTTATACAAGAATATGTTTACTAGACTATACATTAATGGTCAATTTTCTGCTCCGATAAAGATCACTAAAGGAACAAGACAGGGTTGTCCATTGTCCCCTTTTCTTTTCAACATTTACTTAGAACCTTTGCTATTGTTTATTACTCAAAATACTTTTCATAACATCCCTAGAATTCTTAATACTAATATTCATTTCTCTGCTTTTGGATGATTTAGTAATCTACTTTCAAACTCCATTATCTGATTACAGAAAAATAATGAATTCTATTGATTATTTTTCTTTGGTTTCCAACTATATTTTAAATTCTACAAAAACTCATATTTTTCCCTTAAATCATTTAGCACACAAATCTTTTTGTTTCCAGGCGATCATTTTCAGTTTACTTATAATATAAAATATTTAGGAATCAATTTAGAACACAATAATAAATCTTCCTTTCAAAATAATATTAATAAATTATGGAACTCTATATTGTCTGATATGGACAGATGGAAGCATCTAAACCTTTCATTTCTTTCAAGGGTGGCCATTATTAAAATGAATATTCTGCCTAAATTTCTTTACCAATTCTCATCATCTGATCAGATAATTTCAAAAATTTTTTGAGTCTGTAAATAAAGCTTTGGCAAAATTCATATGGTTCCCTAAATCTGTTAGAATTTCCTATTCTAGATTGGCATTTTCGAAGGACAAGGGAGGTTTGGGTTTACCTAATCTTTATCTCTATTATTTGATTGTCTCATCCAATAAACTTCTTACTATCTCTAAATTCAATAACACTTCTTATCCAAATCACTCTTTATGGATAAAATTATGGTATACTTATGTCATTTCTAATAATTTAAATCCTGAAGCTATTCCCTTTATCTCTCTGGATAGTTTATTTATTAAAATATATCTACAGTATTTAAACAAAAGATTAGAGATTTCCAAACCTTACTCAAAATGTGTAAACTAGAAAAGATCTCGCACCATGTTCAGCCAATTCATCTAAACCCAAATATATTATTGGACAATAAACTTTTGAACTTAACAAACTATCCTTTAATTAAAAATCTAAAAGTAGGAGATGTTTTGAAATATCTTGACTTGCCTTTATCTGACTGGCGTAAGTTATTGAAAGTAAACTGGAATTACTCACCAATTCTTACACAACTAAGAGCAATAATTAAAAACAAATTTGTATCTCTGGTCCCCATAGACTCACAATTGAAAAACCTTAACACGATTATCAAAATACTTTCATCATCTGATAAAATGCTCTCAAACTCATATAAATTAATTAATTCTTTAATGATGGACCACAACTGTCTTTTATCTAATGTTTGGTTGAATTATAATTCCCAATTGTCAGAATCTCAGAAAGTCCTGGCTATTAGACACACTAAGGAATTTATCCCTTTTAAAAATTAGCATACACACAATTAATGATTAATAATGATGCCTACTTTACCCCAATCAAATTAAACAAATTTAACCCAAATAAGTCCCCTTCGTGTTCATGCTGTTCTCATCCCCAAGCAGACCTCCTTCATATTCTATGGTATTGTCATTTTCTCACAGATTGTGGACATCTTTGAAAGTCAGACTGCAGAAAATGGGATATCAAAATCCACGTTGACGTGGGAATTTGCTATTCTACATATTCCATTGATTCATCTTTCAAAAGTTGATATTCATGTTATCATTTTATTTGCTCATTACTAAAACTTTATATAATACAAAATTGGATTGATCGTTCTAAATTAAAATGGGTTACTTTCCAGAAAATGGCTTTTAAATTTATTGATGCTCAAAGATACTTAGGTGGAAGTCCAAAAAAAGCTATTAGAAAGGTTGTGTTAGAAAAGGTTCTAAACATATTAAATAGTTAATGTTAAATATTTTTTTTTTTTTTTTTTCTCTCAGGTTGCCTAACTTGTATATAGTGTACATATGGTGTATGTTTTATTTCTAAATAACGTATCAAAATCTCATGAAGGTTGTTATCACTAGATGAATCATTATATGTTCATTTATGCCTTCTTGTTATGTATAATCTTTTAATTGTCTTGCTATTCATATAATTAATAAAAAAATTTTTGAGAAAAAAAAATGACCAACTTCAACTAGGAAGCTCACAGGATGGTTATTGTTTCTTCATGATGATAAAAATCCTTTCGCAAATTAGCATGATTCAATATGTTTGCTATGATCATTTGTAAAAGCAGTGCTTAAGAATCAATGTGGGAATGACCCTATCAATTTGGACATCATTAAACATGGACATTTTAAAACCTAAAATATGGAATGCTCCTTGTATGAGTTGCATTTGAAAGAGGTGTGATGTTTCATTCACAGGTTTTTGAGGCCCTTAATTCTGGACTTGGCCCAGGTATATTAAAACTGAGGAATAGTAAAATTAATGCGATATTGGGTACCTGGAAGCTGATTTGACTTTGTTACTCTTAGGCAAGGGTGTAGCAAGCAAATTCCATATTGTACTAGTTAGAATGTCTTAGTTCTTACCCCAACACCTATTATTTAAAAATGGACACCTCTCAAAAATGCTGCCCTCAGCACCACTTAATAAATGTAACATTTTCAACTGCCCCCCCCACCCCCCCAAAAAAACTATTGAAATACTGTTTTTAAATTAGCAGCATTGCAGCTGCTATTAAAGGCGATAATGTAGACAGTTGTTGACATAATATGACCTCAAAAAAGGCATATGGTACTCAGTACTCGGTAGAGTAAAATGAGTATACCTGGCTAGTACCCCCTTGCCCTGAAATGGTAGTGGCTGAAAACTGTTTCTGATGTAATTGAAGTGTATTAACCCACCAGATGTGCAGTAGCAAGCCCCGCCCAAACCCTGCCTGCGAGCATTTTGACTGCACCGCCCACCGTTTGATTGAAAGATGCCACCATAACACAAGGTAAATATGCAAAACACAAATTAATTGCACAAAAAGATTCGAAAACAATGAAACCAATATAAAAAGCAATTCAAGTGTACTACAGAGCACTAACAGAAATGATAGACTGTATGTGTACCACAGCATGTGACAAGGGGGATCCCATATTTTTTTTTGCAAAATCTTTTTATTAAGATTATATCAACAATATACAAACACAACTAATTAAAAATCTCAAACAGAAAGTTCTACAGACTAAAACTAACTATATACAACTCTCATCCATATCTAAATGTGCTGAAAGTACGATAGTAAGGTAAAGTCATGACAGTATATATTCATATACCAATTTCCAAGTATCCCTCTGTGCTGATTTGTGCCTCATGGAATACTACAAAAATTTATGTGCATTTAAATGCTTTCTAGCAATAAGTTTAAATCCTTCCCATGAAATCTTAGACCTGTCTTTCCAATTTAGGGTGATGTAATATTTTATCAACATAAATGTTGTTATTAGAAGGTGTATATTCTGAATATTCGAACCTATTGGGGGGATATGTAGGAGGGCAAATTTCCAAGATAAGGTTGATTTTTCAAATCCCATTTTTTCTAATCTGACCCTTAGGGCACACCAAAGTTTGTATGAGCATTTGCAGCTCCAAAAAATGTGTATGATATCTGCTTCTTTTGAAGGGCAGAATTGGCAGTATGGTGGGACTTCTTTGTACATCTTATTTAAGATTGAAGGTGTAAAGTAGGCATTATTTACAATCATAACTTGGGTGTATCTGAATTTTTGAAGGGGTATGACTTTGGAAAATTTCTGAATCACCTGTGCAATTGTACTGGAGGAAATAGTGGGATCTTGTTTTGTCCAATAATTAGAGTGAATAGCCTCTTTAGTGTGTCTAAAAGACGTAATGATTTTATAGACATTCAAGATCTTTTTCTTTTTCCGTGTCAGCAGATTCCATACCATTTTACTAGTATCTATGTGTGAGTCTGGGATGTCGATATCCTCCCAAAATCTGCCACACAGCTTTTTTAATTGTCTAATTATGATTGTATACTTGATCGGTAGATTAAGTTTGCTCCTAATGCTAGTTAAAGATTCCTGCTTAAGTATGAAAAAATCTAATACAGTTTTTCCTATTAGTAAAGGGTATGAATTCAGATTAATCATCTTATCATTTATTTGAATATTAGGATTAAGATGTAACGGTTGAAGTGTCCTGAAAGCTGTGTGTAAGTTCATAGATTTGAACAGATTTTGTGTAATTTTAGATCTATAGCTAATACTAACTCTAACAAAAACTATCCTAGATCAGTTATAGTTAGATTTTTATCATCTTTTGATAAAGAGATGGTTCTTAAATCTGCTTGGGCTAAAGCTCCTGTTAAGATTAATGAGACAACTGTGCGTTTTGACAATGACTATTCTTCCATGGTAATAGCTAAAAGAAAAGTTTTTCTGCCACTAATAAGGGAGCTTAAAAAAGCACAGTTTAAAACATACCTTCTGTTTCCTGCCAAGCTTAAAATCTTCCTGATGGTCCTAAAATTTTCGATGACTTAGATTCTGCTTTACTGTTTATCAAAAAAAATAAGATTTTGGATAAAATAGAAGAAATGGAATGGGCTAGTCCTTCATTAAAGAGACTGGCAACTGAAACTTCGTGGAAGACTTCAGAGAAGAAGAAGAGACT